>NC_057804.1:104117909-104130891 GCF_018294505.1 Triticum aestivum
AGAAGGAGATTGTTAAATGTGAGTGTGTGTTTTACCCATCCAGGCGGAAGTTATGTGCACAAAAGAGGAGAACGATTCGATGTGGCGTTAGGAGGGTAATTAACTACGTATGGAGACATAGAGACCTTGAACGTGCATGTGTGAGAGGTATACATGTATACATGGGATGTGTGTATGTGTGCACGCGCATGATCGAGATAAAAGAAAGAAGACATAAGTCATAAGATCAACGACATGGCAGAGATGGATCGGTATGACAATATGCATGCATGTGAGAATGCAGGGAAGAAGGCCCGAGATAGTGGCGTGGGCTGGAGCATGCATCTATGGCGAGCAGAGGGAGTGAGGCACAACGATTGTGCAAAAGAGATCAACCTATAAATGCATATGTATGGAGAGACATATATAGTGTGGGTGATAGGAAGCAAGACTCCGTGTGAGAAAGAAATGTTGACGGAGAAACTACAGATAGATACAGAGATGGAGATGCTAGCTAGAGGGACATCCGCTAGTTTGGGTGTTGGAGATGACCGACGGATGGTTCAGAGGGTGAAGTTATATATGTGTGTGAGAGGGCACTTGACTGCATGTAGAGAGAAACATATGTAGTGTGCGTGATAGGAATCAAGAGTGAGGGCGAGAAAGAAGTTTGATGGAGAAACAGATAAATAGAAAGATAAAGATGCTAGCTAGTGTGCGTTAGAGATAGGAGTCGAGTGGATCAGAAGGCTGAGTTATGTGTGTGGGTGTGAGAGAGATAGAGAGGGTTCACGTGAGTCACATACAAACAGATATCGGAGAGAAATGAGATCCTGAGAGACGGAGTTTTGTGTCTGCGAGAGAGAAAGATATTTCACAACGAGAGTGATAGCTAGAGAGACATATGAGGGAACACAAGATATATCTAGGGAGAGAGAGTGTGTGTGAGCGGCATACAAGAGAACAATGGAGAAATATGAGACCCTGGGAGACAAAGTTTGTGTTTGTGTGTGAGAAAGAGCTATTTAAGAGGAAGAGTCGTAGGTTCTCATATCTAAGAAGTGAAAGACATATCTGTATGAGGGGTGTGCGAGTGGCACACATGGGAATAGTAGAGAAAATGAGACCCCGGGAGACAAAGTTTTGTGTTTGTGTGAGAGAAAGAGATTCCACATGGAGAATCATAGTTAGAGACACATAGCAGGGAGAGAGATATACTTAGAGAGAGGAGAGTGATGAAGGTCGAGGGAGAGAGTACCGTCAGTGTGTTACGAAGATAAAAGATCATTGTCGGCATACAGGTAGCACGAGAGATACCTGAGAGACGATGAACGTGTATAGGTCCAGAGAGATAGTCCTATATAAGCATGAGTGATAGCTATATGAGACGAATATCTGGATTAAAGGGGATTCAAATATTTAAACTGGAGATCACGACATCGATAATATCATAACGCAAATTGGTGTATCAAACATCATATTCATTTGAATTTGGGCACACGTGTAATGTTATATAGTTTATCAATATTGGTGATCCATAGATTCTTTAATTACAAAAAATGCATGGCTTATATGCAATTAATGTCTAAACAGGATTACACTATATGTTGCGTGTGTGAAACACATTATACATGTTTGAGAAGTATAAAAAAACCCGCATGAAACACACATTAATTGGAGACAGTTAGCGAGGAATGCATACTTTGGATTTCAACATAAAGTGGTTTCAAATATTTGAAAATCCAAATTGATGGATACAACCTTATGAATCTGAGATCATGCCATTTGTAAACCATATTTATGTATAAATGGTGTTGTGCTTTTGAAAGTATATATGAAAAATGATGTATATAGAATGTAATTCCAATTGAAAATGGATCCCGCCCGGAAAAAATAGAATACAAACGGGATTCGTATTGAGTTGGCACGAGCGTAAACGTGCACTCTGCAAAATTTGAACGAAGCGCGGAAAGTCGCAGTAACCGCCCGAAACCAAAAGCTGCGAGATGGAAATTACTACTGCATATCCCTGCCACACAAAGCCTATTTGCTGTATTTCTATAGGTTTTGATAGGGGTAGGTTTGTAATTTCACCCAAATGTGATGTAACCGCCTCTCACCCGGATTCATACATAGTGGGCGCCAAAACACAGTGTGTCCTCGGCCGAAATTGACTCCCTCCATGATTCATATTCATATACACGATGGGCGCCAAAAACAAACTCTCATCGGCAAATATTCGGTGTATGCGAGATTACCGTCCTATCCCCAACCGACTAATGTTGTTGTGATGTAGTAGAAATTTGAAACGGGGGCTAAGTTTGTAAATTTCCTCACATTTGAGACAAGCGCGCCCTGAATACATGGTTCCCCCCTTCCTCTCTACCTCCCTTTTACCTATTCATACTCCGTGGGCGCCAAAACACCCTCTCCGCCCCACCCTCCTCCGTCCGCTGCCGCCCGCCACCCCATCCACCACCGTCCTCCTCCACCATGCCGGAGCTGGTACGCCGACGCCGCCGTCCATTACAAGAGATCGACCTCTCTCATCCACAGCTTCGGATAGGGATCCTTGCATCCCGTCCTCTCGCTTCATCCCCGCCGTCGTCCACCTTGCCGGTGCCGCTCCTATGACCGTCTCGTCCACCACGCCCCGCCGCCACTGTCTACCCTCCTAGATTTGGTTCCACGCCGCCAACAGCCAACGCTACTGCAGCACCATCAAATTCTCAGCAGATGCATACACGCGCGGCACCAGAGGCGGTACTCTTTCGTATCTGCTCAACTTATTTATCGCAGCATGAAAATAGATTGCTACTGCTTTACTCTGATTTCTTGTCTTGGTTGCGAAGTTGCCTTTGTCCGGTTTGCACCTTGAGATCCGCCATGGCACACTCAACACTATACTCCCAATGCTTATGGTTTTCCCCTTTTATATTCCACACTAGTTAAATCATTAGTAGACTAAAATTTTCAGAGCCCGCCGGAGTTCGCCGGTGCGAACGAAGGGGCCCGGGTGGTTGTGGGGCCTCACCGAACGAAGAAAACTCGACGCGGGTGGGGGTTGGGGCCAGGGTGGGGGTGGGGGTGGCGGAGGAACACCGGCGGTGGGGGCCGATGGTCCGGTCGGCGGCCTGTGCAGTGTTCTATATGGGAAGAATCAGAGACGAGGAAGAAGATGGGTTAGGAGACGTAGGATCTTCATCCAACCGCTTGAAATGGTCGAGAGACAGCTGGGAGTTGCATTCTTAATGCGCTCTAGTTCATCATGTGTGGGCACTGCGCAACCAACATTTTATTATCCAAAATCTGCTTGCTCTTCTTTACCATGTTCCTCTTCCGTTCTTCTTTAATATGTACTCTCTCCGTTCCTAAATACAAGTCTTTGTATAGATTCCACGATGGACTACATATGGAGCAAAATGAGTGAATCTACACTCTAAAATGTATCTGGATACATCTGTATGTGATCCATATGTATCTGGATACACCATGGACTACCAAGACTTATATTTTGGAACGGAGGGAGTTTGATAGTAGTACAATATGTTCCTTGTACTAAAGATGAGCAGGGATATTTGCAGTGTAGAGGTCTATACGGTCGGTTGTGATGGACACTTTGATTCGTAGGATCTTGTAAACATAGAAATAGGATTTATAGTGGCCTGCCCACTTGAATCCTATAAGAACAGCAAGGAAATGCGGGGAGTTGTGTCGCCTTTGAGAGTTACACTGATATTAACAGTACTGCACCTTCACTTGAAGAGAGCTGGTATCCAAAGCCTTTCTAGCCGTACCGGCAAACTTGCACATATATTCCAGCAAGTTCCACTTTGCTGATTTTACTCTGATGCTTAAGGTTTTCCCGTTATATCTACACTATGATCTGTGTAGCTGCTTTGTGTCGCACTAGCAGCAGTCCACTCTTGAAGCTAAACACTGCAATGACTCACAAAATTGGCACCAAGGCATTGGGTGCCATTCTGGATGCAATGAAACTCATACGCTCCCCACCTGTTGACTCTTGTTCAGAATATGATCCTAATGACTCTTTTTCAAAATTGTCACATATAGAGAGACAACATGGAATTGCATTTCTTTGGGCGCTGTGATTCATCATGAGTGGGCAACCAACATTGTATGCAATGAAGCGGAACCTCAAGAATATGCTTCCTCTTCTGTTCTTTAACATGTTCCTCTTTGTTTATTATGTATTTAGTATGTACAGTATGTTCCTTGTCAGGAAGGGGCGCAGGGACATCTGCAGCCAACAGCTGATAGAGCTGGCCTGTACATGATCGATAGGCTTTCAATTACTAGCGGCAATACAACACCGTATTTTCAAGCCAGTTCCACTCTCCCGATTTATATATCGTGGTTATGGTGTACCCCTGTTATGTACACTATGATCTGCCTAGTTGCTGTGTGCTCTTGTTATCACGGTTTGGCAATAAACTCTCTATACAGTATATTATGAACCTGTCATCTGCCAGCTATCCTTACTTCTAGAGCCTATTTTCTTGTGTACTTGTGCCAGATTATATAAATGCACGCACCATGTTACAGCACACATGAGCTCTCTCATTAGAATCCAGTGATAGCACACAAGTGTTTACAAGGGCGCCCCTATATTAGAATATCATCTGCATTACAAAGATAATCTCACAACTATTTATGTTTTCATGGTTCTCAGATATTATACTCAATTATAGTGAATATCAGAATCTACGCATCAGAAGAATATTGTGCAACACTGCAATGACTTACAAAATTGGCACCAAGGCATTGAGTGCCATTCTGGAAGCAATGAAACTCATACGCTCCCCACATGTTGATTCTTGTTCAGAATATCATCCTAATGACTATTCTAACCTCGAGGAGTCAAAGGCAGATGGCCTGTCCTGTTCACCCATCAAGGTGCCTGTTCTAATTTGGCAAGGTTTTATTGATTGCGCTTATCTTGCATATGTTGTCTTGCATTTCTTCTACTTTGTTGCACCGCCATCTACTTAGTTTACTCATCATATAACTCGAGATGCCATGGCCATCCATTATCAATACATATTCCATCTGTCATCATACCATATTTTTCCACTCAAATGTTGTTCTTGTGCATCAGACATCAAAAAGGAAGAGGGTGACTGCCGAACCCGAAGGAGCACTAGCAAAGTCCTTGAAAAACGTGGTGGTGCCGGAGAAATCAGGCAGCGCCCCACATATATTGGTTGTACAACCAGTGACACAAAACGTAGGACCGACTCCAGCAGACTGTACCCATACTTCACTGGCCACACCACTAGCCCCACCACACAGGACCTGCACTCCAGTAAAAGGTATATCGATTTCATTTGCCATAGCACCAGCCGTACCACAGAAAAATCCCACTCCAGCAAAAAGTACAGCAAGTCCACCGACCGAAGACCTATCCCAACTGCAGAGACGGCCAATTCCTGTAGATTGGAACCCCATTCCATTTATTCCCAGTTTAAAAAACAATGCTTTCAATGTTGTTAGGGACTACGTGCATATATTCCCATCATGGGAAGATTATAGTGAAGACAAACACCATTTTCACATCTTCCTGTCCAACTTACGTGTAAGTGCTATTATTCATGGTTATTATTTTCCTGTTTTCTGCTGATCGAACACATCAATGATTTACATTACATTGTTGTAACTAGGCGAGGGTCAATCTGGATACTCATGACGAGCAAAGCTTGCTTGTGCTTTTCAAGGAAGCATTGCAGCAGTATCGGCGTTACCTGAGGAAATCACACTTTGATGGCAAGTCTATAAATGAATTTCCGGTGAAGTCTCTTGTGCTAAATTTAGAAGACATTGAATGGAAAAACCTTGTTATGCACTGGTCTCGTTCCCAGGATAAGGTATTGTCTATGAAATCACATGACAATTTGAACTTCTACTTCTCCATAAGTGCCTTACGGATCTTTTTTGCAGGAAATCTGCTCGAAGAAGAATTCCGGTTTGAAAAGAACGACACGATATCGCAAATATGTTGCCCGCTGCTTTGCTCTTGTTAGTACCCGTTGTCCTGTATCACTGTACTTGCATACGTACCTGGTTCATTATGTGACAGTAGTATGCATGATAGCTTGCTTATCAATTGTTTGCTCCAAATTATCTGATCTGTATGAATGGTTACATTAGTGTAGAATATATCCAATGCCAATGAGTTTTTTTAGCTCTGCATTGTTCTTGTAAGTACATGATGTCCTTTATTAGTGTACTTATATTGACAGGTAGTTGTTCATGTACCATCACTCTGCAGCTTATTTTCCTTTGCCCTCCATTTAATACACATCAGATCTATATTTACTCTTACCATAAGGTTGGTACTGAAGAAGTTTAGTTGTGCATTGCTCTTGGCTGTGCCTTTTGCCTGTATCGCTGCACATACATTTATAGCTACTTGGTTATGTAGCATCACTCTTCATCTTATCTTAAATATTCTCCATTTTTTCGTATATTATCACATCTATATATACTCTTAACAAAATGTAGAATAAAGGCAATGCTTATGAAGAAGATTCTGTGGTAAACTTCTTGAATTGCCCCCCCCCCCATCAGCATGGACAAGGGTTTTATAGAGCCTGTCTTCACCAGTAATGTAAGTTTGTCCTTCTCAAGCCTTCAAACTTTGTTGTGTATATTTGGTTAGGCATGACTGCAACAGCTGTTTATTTTTGGTGTTTGCATCAAATTGCATGTTTAAAGTTTATTATGTAGTTCATAAACAAAAGTTTGTCCTTCTCAATTTAAGTTTTCAGTTGTACAACCAAGTTCCTTATTCATACCATGTAAATTAAACTATACAGAGCAAGTGATCTTCTTTTGCACTGCATGTATGCTTCTGTTCTTCATCCGTAATCCGGTGGTGTGGTGAACCTACCCACTACAGCACAATGTCATATTCTGCAATGTATTAACTATGAACAATGTCATATCATTCTACTATTATTTAAACCGTCTCTTTATTTGCCAATCTGAAATGGGATAAATTGACAGCACACTAACCATTGATACTTATGAGTTCTTGATCTGTAATCCAGTGGTGTCGTGAAGCTGCCAACTCCTTCACAATGTCATTTCCTGCCATGTCTTGACCTAAACAATACCATATTGTGTTAATGCATTTTTAAACTATGTCACTTTATTCGTCAGTAAGAAATGTGATGAATTGTCAGCACTGATACCTTTATGTGCAAAACCTGTCATCTGTCTGCTTGTTTATCTTTTACAGTGAGGAAGATATAAGTGTTGAACAAGCGCAGTCTCATCATCTTGCTCAGGTGCTTGCACTGCAGCTCGCCAGCAGGGCTAACCTTTCTTGAACTCTATTGAAGTGTTGTCGGTTTTGTATATTATTTTGTCGGCGTGTTTATTTGCACTGGTGGCGATCTTTGATGCCCAGTGTATGTAATCTGCTGTCTGCTTGTGCTTTATTATCATAGTGGCGAACTTTGATGCCCGGTGGATGTAATATGTCGTAATTTCTTTATTGTATAGTCTAGGTTTTTTCTTATTCATGATGCTGCAGTTATTTTCCTGTATATATATCCTGTCTTCGAAGTAAAGCGGCCAAACTGTAATATTACGGTACATAATCGGGCCGTCATGCAATCACGATGTAGATTCGCATCATGGGCCCCGTCAAACTAGCCAACTAGTAAATTCGTGCCTTTAATAGGCCGAGTAACCCCCGGCCCTCTTTTCGCAAGAGAACTCAATGGGCTTTTAGGAGGCTGAGAAGTAGGTTGGGCCTGAAACGTGCCGAACACCTCACGGGCCGGCAACAGCCCGAATTGGACCCCGGCCCATGATTGTGCGAATCAAATCACGGGCTTTTAACAGGCCAAAATTTTCTCGGTCCTTGTTTGTCCCAATCAGATATCGGCTGCGAGGAGGCCGGATGCAAACCGAGCCGTAGTTAGGCCAACTATATGACGGGCTTTTAACAGGCCGAAATTAATATAGGGCCGAAATGTTAGACGGGCCCTTAACAGGCCGAAACTAATATCAGGCCGAATTACTAAATGGGCCTTTAGCAAGTGGTCCCAAAAGCATAGCGTCAAGTTAACGGGCCGAATCTGATATGGGCCATAATTGAGGCCGAAGCCTCTTAAAGGGCCGGACCTGATCTGGGTCGTGATTTGGCCCAGAACGTGGGAGGCTTTTAACGGGTCGGATCTCATATGGGCCATTATTAGGCCCGGAACATGGCAGGCCATTAATGGACCGGATCTAATATGGGCCGGCATTCGGCCCAAAACATGGCAGCCAGTTAATGGGCCGGCCTAATAGGGTCCTCAAAATCTTGTGGGCCAACAGCTGGGCCGGCCCATTAGTGTCGGCGAAATCTCATGGGCCTTTAGCTGGGCCGGCCTATTATGATCCGCAAGAATTTTGTGGGCCTTTACCTGGGCCGGCCCATTATGGCACACAAAAATATCGTGGGCCTTTACCTGAGCCGACCCATTATGGGCCGCAAAGTCTTGTGGGCCTTTAGCTGGGCCAACCCATTATGGTCCGCAAAATCTCGTGGGCGTTAAGCTGGGCCGGCCCATTATGGTCCGCAAAATCTTGTGGGCCTTTAGTTGGGTCGGCCCATTTAAACTTGATGGGCCATGCCACGTGTCGACGTATCATAGGCGCCTTCTGTCCAATGAGTGGATGACATCTGTCCCAACGATGAGCCGACACGTGTTTCCTCTAGCCAATGATGATTTTACACGTGGAAAATCCCCATTGGTCGGGGCTGTTAACAGGTTATCGGATCCAAAACCCGACCTGATAGCTTAACGGCATTCCGTTATGGTGGATGCCACGTGTCGGTCACCCTTGACGAAAGCAGTTATATGACACGCGATTTATCGTCATGGAAGTGGACACTTCCGTGATGATAATTTTGGTAATGTCATGGAACACTTCTACGACAGCACAGGTATGACTATCTTGATTCTGTCATAAATTTGTCATGGATGTACATGCATGACAGAAAACACGACCTACTGTGACAAACACGTATCATCACGGAAGTGTATTTTTTTGTAGTGTAAGCAGGGCCTCTTCTGTTTTCCTCAAATATCTTTTGGTTACATGGGGGCTTCATCTGACAAAGCGGAGTACTACCTGTTAAACCGGCTATCATGCCACATTACAACTTGGGAGCTTCACACCCAAGGGGCCAAAGAGAGTCTAGATGCTATGCACAGCTCAAGCATAGGCACCCATTGAGCACAGCTCACAAAGTTACTTGGGGGCTCTTTGTGCACTACAACAAAGAGTTTGAAAGGACCCTTGTAATATGCTATCAAGCACGACTTGGAAGCCTGGTGTATTCACCTAAAACCCCGGGTTAACCTGGCTTCATCAAGTAAGCCACTCCTATCCAGGTAATCCTGGCACGACCCGCCGAACATTTGACAAGTCAATCTTATACAGACCCTGAACTTGTCAAAGTAAAAACGACGATTGGTTAGTTGGAGGTCCATCTTAAAAGGCTTTGCAAAATGGTTTAACTCAGCGGCCTGGCAGCCCATGAAAAGCCTCGAATTTGGGCCTAGCAGCCCTTGAAAAGCCTCGACTACATGGTTTTTATTTTGCTTTTTGCCAAGTTTTCCCCCCTCTG
Source organism: Triticum aestivum (assembly GCF_018294505.1). Classification (NCBI taxonomy): domain Eukaryota; kingdom Viridiplantae; phylum Streptophyta; class Magnoliopsida; order Poales; family Poaceae; genus Triticum; species Triticum aestivum. Next base: position 104,127,538 of record NC_057804.1, read on the forward strand.
TTAAAGTTTATGTTAAACCAGTGTCAGTTGACCCGGTATGGCTTTTTCAGTTGTCATAATATCCCGGTGTTTGTTAACCCGACTTGGCTTTCAACTACAAGTTGTCTGACCATATTCATTATCAAACCGGTGTTACAAAACCCGGTCTGGCTTTGACTACATGCCGCCAGTTTGATCATCTGGTGTTCATCGTAACCCGACATGACTTATTACACACCAGCACTACATGGTGGGAGTTATCAATACTCAAGATTTGGGTTTTCACCCTTACTACAATCAAAGTTGGTAAACCAATTAAGTGATTTAATATCACAGGTATGATCTATGTCATATTTTTATTCAGCCTTGGTAATCAACCAGCCTTTGTCTTGGGCATTATGACCCGTCCGGCGGTAAACTGCCCGGACAATTCTTTTTTATGCAGACATCAGGATCGCATGAAATTATCAAAGTATAATCAAGCACAACAAATATCATGGCGGATCAATAAAGTCATGCATCAGTGCCGCAGATCAAAGTATTTTAACTAGCCTATTACAAGGCGCTTTGAGGCCCAAAATAATGATTGTTTTTACACATAACAAAGTCTATGACAATAACCAGATTGTCGGATTAAGAATCATCGCTAGGTTGACGTGATGTTGATGGATCCTCAGGCATCGATTCAACCTCCTACTCCCAACCCAGTGGCTGGAAGTCAATGGTGGTCCAGTCAATCCGGGTTAAAGATTGAAAGACAACCTCTTCACTTATAAGATTCGACGGTTGAACGTCAGGGGCATAAGTGTGCTTACAAATTGGCAGAATAAGATTCTGCATTTCCTTCACAGCAGTGTCAACTCGATGGTTGTTGGCATCATCGAAGGACCGATGAGAAGTCAAGTTCACCTCTTCAGCCAATTGACTTGCTACTGGACGCATTTCCTTGGTCAGGGCTTTGAGTGCTTCATTATCAAATGTTGATCCATTTTCTTGTTCATCCGGATAGCCCTTGGCAATATCAACTGGATCCAGGTCAACTATCCATGATTTGGCACGAGTCAGTGCTAACAAAGCACCAGCCCTGACAGCAGATTGCTTCAACTCATGTATCTGAGCAGGAGTCATTGAGAGCCTGGCCAAAGTATCTTTGATCAAGGTTGGTGCCGGTTTGCTGTACGAAGCTGCACAGATGACTCGTTGTGCACCAGTATACAATTGCTCAATCAATGTGTAAGCTGCCTTCAACTTCATCTGCATATATGCGCCTAGATGAGAAATGCGATTACCTGCAACGGTTTAAAAACTTAATGTTAAACCAGCAGAGTTGAAGATACTTTAGAGCAGGCTATTACAAAGTACTTACCAAAAATTGCAGAAGTCATGGCATTAACTTGATGTTTCAGCCCAGTCAGCTCTTCTGCTACCGGTTTAAGAGCTGCTTCAGCGTCTTTAGACCGCTTCAACAAAGCAGCCTTTTCAGTTTCCCAGTTGGTGCGTTCAGTCTTGAAGCCATCCTTCAATTGTTCCATGGCTGTCAAACCGCCCTTTAGCTCCTCTTTCGCTTTAGAGGTCTCTTCTTGCTGGGACTTGATGTTTTCTTGAAGATTGGCGATTTGAGACTCTTTGGTATTTATATCGGTCTGCAAAAATAAGAAGAGGAAGCTGTTAAAATTTCTCTCAAAGTCCCAAGCACATAACAAGCTATACACTTGGCACTTGGGGGCTAATGTGGATTGCTTCTTAAAACGGAGATCTTAAAGTCCCAAGGCTCAAAACAAAGTATTAAGCTTGGCACTTGGGGGCTAATGCATAATTGATGAGCCAAATAAAAGGTGAAGGCATTTAATAAGGACAGGAAGTCCCGATTCATCTTATTAAGGTAAATCGGCCCTTGGGAGCTACTCAATTGAAGTGTTCTTGATCTTTAAAGTCCCAGTTTATCTTCAAGAAATAAACCGGCCCTTGGGGGCTACAATAGAGGTGATATAGAGAACAAAGCAAATTTCAAAGCGTTTTTGAAGATTACCTCATAGCGTTCCTTCATTAAGTTCACCAAACCGGCCTCATAATCCCGGCTTGTGTATATGCGGTTTAAAAATCCGGAATGGAGCTTGTCGGTGCTAAGGTTAATAAAGCTGGATAAATCTACCTTCCCTTTTCCCTTGCCCAGGGTTGGTGTATCCGGTAAACCGGAAGAAGTGACTTGCTGGCCACCGTGCCGGGTTGTGCGATGACCTTCAGTTTGTTGTGTCTTCAAAGAAAATTGCGGATCCAAATGAGCAAGAGGGTGAGAGTATTTTACTTTCCGAACAGCGTGGCGAAATCTTTGAACCAGCACAAGGTCTGAATCGGAGGAAAGAGAGATTACCTCTACATGGTCCGCACATCTGGCCTCCGCATCATCCTGGGAGTAGTCATTGTCAATAAGGCGTATGAAAAATGAACCAAGGGGGTCAAGTTCTACCTCTGGATCCGACTCATCAACATCTTCAGGCGAATCAGAAGACCCGGCGGTTTTCTTCTTGGTTGCTTTCTTTATGACTTTGTTTTTCGCACGAGGAGCCCTCACCGGTTTGTCTGAAGTTTTCCTCTTCCAGAAAGAATCTTTGGCCTGTAAAATCAAACAAAGGGTCATCAGAACAATGTTAAAGCGGAGACGGATTGATAAAGGTAGAAAAGATAAACTTCTTACTGCTGGCGGATTGTTGGAAGTATAAAAAAGGAGCCAATCCGGTCTTGCTGCATTGAGCGATCGGTTCATCTAGCATCTTCTTCACAGACTCAGTAACTTCCTCTTCAGTCATTTCTATCTCATGATACCATTGAGGGTCTTTGATGTTTTCGGTATACTCATGCATCAAACTAGAGTGGCGGCTTAAGGGAAGAATACCCCATGAAACCCAGCATCGAACAAGGTCAATGCCAGTTAAGCCATTTGCTAGAAAGGCCCGGAGCTTAGCAAGTTGAGGTGCATAAGCTTGTCGTTCTTCGGCTGTGAGCCGTGGTGGTAGTGGATGGCCATTGCTAAGCCGGTGAGCGCGGTAACTCGGCAGAGGGTTCTCATCGGTAGGTGCAGTGTTCTGACAGTAAAACCATGTTTGATTCTAGTCTTTCGGATGGCTGTGGTGTTTGGCATGAGGGAAATCAAGTTCTTTCCTCTTCTGAATTGATACGCCGCCAAGTTCAGTATTGGGGCCATCAGAGAATTCGGTTCGGTGGTTTAAGTGGAAAAAGTCTCTAAAGAGCTCAACAGTTGGTTCTTCTTGAAGATAAACTTCGCAGAACACTTGAAAGTTGCATATATTGGACACCAAATTTGGTCCAATGTCTTGAGGATGGAGTTGGAAACTAGCAAGCACATCCCGGAAAAAC